>NW_021632866.1:0-29755 GCF_004799145.2 Neltuma alba | reverse complement strand
TTTTAGAATTAAGGTCCTTTTTAAAATTTTTGCTCTGGAAACATGATTCTAGCGGAACCGGGTTATGCTTGTCGGAATGAAAAATAGAGACGTTGAATCAAAAACAAAAAATAAAGACGCGACGTCTGAATATAATTCTCAAACTAAATTAAACTGAATTGTAGCGTGTAGGATCCGATTCGCAGAGTTATAAAATCAAACTGCTCTATATTAAAACGTATAAAAATGGATATGCAGATTGTTTGAAGGTTCGCGTGAGGCTAACTTAGCTACATTTTGGTATGATGTATTTGCCTTTTTATTCCCAATGGAGTACACTCATAAGGATTTCATTGCCCATCCAAAGGATCAAGGCAATACCCAAACAAACAAGTGAAACTAAACTGTTAAGCAAACCACCTTTAAAGAACCTCTAGACATGGATACCCGAAGCCATACTCCTCCTAACACAACTCCCACCGCCTGTCAAATTTTGGAAGCTTCGATACGCTCAGATCAAGGGCGCAACAAGAAATTATGACCCCTCGTCAATAGTTTAGTTGAACTCCAAGTTTGGCAACCTCGCTAACAAAGCCACAAAATTTTAAGAAGGCCATCCAGGCAACCATAATTCAAGACAACTTACATTCATTAACAGCAACTTAAGGTAATGTTAGCACAAAAAATCCAAGGCTGTTCAACACCAGCTCAGGGAAATGGTCAGCTGAAGATATCAGTCACGGAAAACACAAGATATCAGTTGATGTTACGGGCCTGTCTAGGATCCACGAGTGACATAAGAAATAATAATAGAATAGGAGAATGTGGATCCACAGGATATGTGATCTCAGAGGCTAGTTAAATAAAATAACACGATCTTAAGAGGTAAGACTCGTCATAAATGGCAATATGAAGAGAAAGGAAGTGCCGTAGCAGAGAAAGTGTATCACTATTGTGGAAGCTATAAATAGGGACACAGTTTTGTTCTCGCAATTTACTGTGTCTCAATTCAGTACTTGTACATTTTATTGAAGTCAAGCAGCTCCTCCCATTACAAACTATGTGTCCTTCTTATTTACACTCGTTCAAACGTCTATTTTAGGCTTAACTTTGTTTAAGACATAACAGCATGACAATTCCGAACATCAATATGGCTAGGAGCCTAGGACCACTGGACTAGTTAGCTGACAAACTTTTATTCAAATACACCCCTAAGTCGAAATATTAACTTGGTGCATGTCCAATCTTATTCACAGGTCATCGGGGCAAAAAGTAATTAATAACAAGGTAATAAGGAAAGAGAATCTCAAATTAGGTGTCTGCTCATCTTGTAAAGAATGTGCAGAAATCTGTGCTTTCCCGAAGCACCAACAAACATATAGGCAATGTTTTCAGCAAGTAGAATTAGGAAAGGCAGGAACAAAAATGATGGTAATATCCTGGGCAATTGATAAATACATGCAACTGCACACAAGCCAAAAAGCCACTACTTAGCCACAACAACTTGAAATATATATTCTCGAGTCTATTCTTAACCACTTTTTTGTTTCGTTTTAAGGAAAGCTACCCCATCACGCCGTGCTTTCGGATCTCAAAAAGGAATCAGAAGTCAGAAACACAAAGGAAATGTGTTGCAGAGGTCATGCTACGAGTCTGATAAACAAGTTCAACTGGCATGTCAAATAATGCAACTATTCATCAAATACTCATGAGTCACTTCTTAGTTCTTATTTATCCTTAATTGAGTTTCGATACTAGAAATGGTTATCAATAAACGGCAAATATGCCAATTGAATACAGCAAAAACCGCCCAAGACATCACTGCTGTTTTCAAGTCAGAAGGATCCGTGACCACAAAACCAAAATGAAGACCCACTTGGTAACGACAATACTTCTTTTTTCCCAAATCGTATCGTGTATACAGGCTGCATTATCACAAAATCAAATAATAGGCAACTACAGGCTACGATTAAGATCAAGCATGTTCAATTACACACCAAAATTTACAACTTTCCCAAACCCTGCCAGTGTAATTACAAAAGAGCCAGAGTACGGAAAATTACCTCCTCGTTGCTTCTCAGAATGCTTCATTGAGCGAATTTACTATTCACTTTCCTCCTCTGTTTTGAAATTTCAACCTCTACTAAGAAGAAGGAAAGACGTCCTTAACAGCTGAGGCAGCAGTCAAGTAATTAAGCGTGTTTCTTAAGGTTTCCTTCTCCCTCTTCAATCTTGTGGCAGTGTCCTCCAATTCAAGCAAAGCTTGCTGCTCTCTAGGCGCGCCCTCGAATGTGCTGCCTACAAAGAAAGAAAAAGGCGTGGGAAAGAGGTTCCTTCTCAAATCCCCCACTTCCTTCTCCGGTTTTCCCCCCAGTCGATTGGATAAACGTATGACATCTTTCATATAGGTCTCCACCTCAGTGGCCAAACCGTCAAGGTCCTCTTCGCCATTCGCGGACGGCCTATCCTCGAGCCAGGTCACTTGAGCGACCAGGTAGGGCTTGGTGCGGACAAGGTTGGTGACGCGGAACCGCTCTTGGCCTTTACAGATTAAGAAGAAACGGTCATCGACGAGGCGCTCGTGCTTAATGACTTCACCGACGCAGCCAACGTCGGCTGTGCCGGAAAGAGCGTCGGAGTAGATAACCCCGAAACGAAGATCGGTCTGAAGGAGAGTGTGCATCATGATGCGGTAACGGAACTCAAAGATCTGCAAAGGAAGGATAGCGCCGGGGAAGAGAACAAGGGGAAGAGGGAAAAGAGGGAGTTCCACCACGTCGTCTGATTTGGGGGAGTTGGTGTGGTGCTTCTCCGAGAAAGATGAGGCAGAGCAGCGGAGGGAATCATGCCGCCGGCGGCGACGGAAGTGGGGGAGGCGGCAGCGAAGAAGAGGCCGTGAAGGGAAATGAAGATTAGGATTGGAAGAGTAGGCAAGTTTATTGGGGTTGAAGGACGAGGAAGATGAAGCAGAGGGGATGAGTTGGGGGAATGCCATTTGCGTCATTCCAAGTAGAGAGGGAAGGCGTTTATGGGGTTTGTTTCTTTATGGTGGGGGTGAAGAGAGAAAGGATTATGTGGAAGACGTGAGCTTGTTATTGCGGGGATTCCTCTCAGCTGTGTATGGAGACTGTGATTTTCCACTCATATCTGTCTGAATCCAATTTCTGCTTTTCGATCATCCTTACAGATTTTTAAAAATCTCGTGGCTTGACGCCTAGCCCATTCTCTGTGGACGATAAGGTGAGAAGAAGTGAGACGAGTGTGCCTACATGCGGTCATGGGCTTTCCACGTGCCGTCAAGCCCTAAATCACTTCCTAATCCTTTCTTTTATTTTCCGAAGGAAATCTTGAAATTTCTTTTTTAAAAAATTCTACCATGAAAAAAATAATGAGATGGCAAGGGCGACAATGACTCCTTCAATCATTGTCATGGACCAAAAACAAAAATCTCGAGTCGTCGAAAGAGAAGGGAGAGCTAATGGGGGGCTATTTTTGGGGCCGCCTAAGATGATTGAGTAATATACAAAAGCATTCTCCAGTCTCGTGAATGGGGTGCTCTTTCACCTTGCTTTTGAAAGTAACTTGGAATAGGAATTAGGAAAGACAGCCAGACATTTTATGCTTGTTTTACAAAAGTTGAGCTAGTAATGGATGGACTCAACGGTTTGAAGAAGGAAGCATTGGTCTCCCGCTCCTAGTCTTGTCGGGAACTGGGATGCCATATGCGTAATGGAACTTAAAGCATACAAGGAATAAGTACGTAATCCCGAAATTCCTAGAGCATCCTTGGTTTTCCATTTTAAGTGATGTTCCCCGCAGGAATTCGAGCATCAATCCTCTCTTTTGAAGCAGACTGCGGACCCTGTCGATCATTATCATACTTCCATTCCTGTTTCTGAGTCAATATACAAACTGCACATATTCTTGTTTCCATTAAAGCGTCCGAACTAATCAAAGTCAAATCGCCAAACAACCAATCGCTCAGTTTTTCAGAGTCTGAATCCTAATGAATTTGCATGAATGAACTCTTCTTAACAATGTTAATTGAAAGTAAAGTATAACATTCTCCCAGAGATGGCAACTCTATCAAATGCTCTTCATTCTTCTAAGAATAAAACTCAAAGCGGTCTTGTAGATTTAGCCATCTCATACAACATCGCAGATTCAGCTATTTAGGGGCCATTTCATATTTTGCATTGAGTCTGCTAGCTAACAACTGCCAAGTCAAACAGGCTTAAATTCACTGCATGCTAAAAACCACTCCTTTACAACGAATCAATCACAATGAACCAAGAATTTTCACAGGGAGGCAATGTACTTCTGCTTGCTCATGCTCCCCCCCCCCCCTCAATTCTTTGATTTGGGTTCAGCAACTGCAGGTGTATTCAAGGTTCGCTTTACAAGAGATATTTTCCAAGGATTCCCACCTAATTCTTCAAAAATAACTATCAAGTTGTTGGTTGGCTTTAACCAGGATCTGGGAACGTGATACCTGCAAAATTGCATTCATCCACAAAATCAAATGGGAAATATCTACTCATCTGCTAACAAGCATAGAAGGAGATTATTAGATCCATAACAGAGGAGATAAGAGAGTAATGCCCAAAATTGAAACTTAGAGAACAGATCAGTTAGAGTACCATCGTTGGGTGGGTTTTCCACAACCAAGTTGGCAATTATCAGGCCGGAAAGTGCCAGAATAGGAGCAAGAGTTGCAGTCACCTTTTGCATAAGCCAACCAATACCTTCCTATGCTCTCACCGTTGATCCACACTTGACCCTTTCCCATGCTGCCCATGTCCAAGGCCAATGCTTCATCTCCTTCCGGTGCGTCAAAATAGCCTGCAATGTTTCAACTTTACTGTTAATCACCTTTTGCAATGTTTCTTGTTGCAGCCCAATAATTTTCCTTACCTTGTGCCATTTAAGTTGCTGCTGGCTTTGGGCAGCTAGTGACTCTTGTACCCAGTCAACAGATGAAAACCCATTAGGAGATACCAAATTCATAGCCTCTCCTTTAAGCCCAATCTGTTCAACAATATGCCATGATTATTAAAATGAAATACTTTAATTGAAGCCTGCATAATCAATATAATGTTTCTTTACGCATGGGACCTGGTAAGACCATTGTTGCCAAGTTAAATCTTTGGTTCCCTTGTCAAGACCCTGAATCAAAACTGGGCCATTGATCCCTGTCTTCCATGTTTCAAAATGAAGACCGACATTCTTCCAACAGAGACAGAAAAAGGGAAGAAGTCAGTGGCTAACAATGCTATGTGTAAACTCCACCCTGATTCTCACAAAAGCAAGACATTGGCTTTGTACTGATTACTAACCGGTAATCCAACAGCTACGCTGAGAAGAGCGATTTTATTAGTTCCAGGGCGTAGATTGACCGGACCATTAAATTTGCAACTAGTTTGTTCCCTTGTCCCAAAAGCAGACCCTGCAAAAGACGTTGCCTAAGATATTTCTTGACTTTGATATATTGATTTAATGTGCGAAGATCACAACTACTGAGTTAAACTTAAATTACTTACCTGAAAATTGCCCATTAACGAACACATGGACGGCATGGCCTGACGACTGAACGATGATACTGGGTTTCTGTCCTCCTCGAAGAAATGATTCGGAAGAGCTAATGTCCACACTGTGACATGTAAACCGGAAAACAACTAAGTTTATGACGTATTAGTATTGTGATGCCCGTATTAGTCCTGTGCCTCGTGTTGTGCGTCCATGCCTCCTAGCTTTCCTATTCTCAACAAAATGACTAACACTTAGGCAGTAAGATTTATGCAGATTATGGAGTTCCTCACCTAGTAATGTACCATAGATAGTCGCTAGTATCTCTGGTAACGTTTATTTGTTCCAAGAGTCCGGCCGCTGTAATCCCTGAAATTTCAGCCGGAGAAGAAAGATCTTCATCATAGGTCTCCCATGAGAACAACTTTGAATTCGTAGGCACCATTTGCGCTTGTGATGTTTGAACTCTAACCTTTATGAAAAAACATGGCAGTGTACTCAGCAACTTGACATAATAGAGTGTGCTGATAAGACTTGTTTCGTGCGGAATCAAGATGGCACAAGACCCTTGAAATGTACTTACATTTGCCGTGTTAAATACTTCTTTTCTGCAATCAGGGAGAATGCTTATAGACCAACGAGGCAAATCATAGTGATTGTTATTAAATGTCACTCTAGCTGAAGACTTGGAATGATAGTTTGCCAGAAAAGCTGCACATGCTCCCGTCCCTGAAGAGAATACATGAGCCTGGAATTTCCAGGAGATCCGTGTCATTCACAAGTAAGGTTGGTTTGCCTATGATTTTTGTAACTAGAAAAAGGTAATGTAATGCTTCACATCACAGACAATAGACCTGCTGATACGTTCCTAGTGAAGTAGTAGTAGGATCCGAAGACACCAAGGCAGGTTCACATTGCTTGATGGCTTGGTGAAGCTCCTTTAAATGACTATATTTAGGTTCCCTGATCAAGCCTATCATGCAAAAATTACTCAACTCTTACTAGTCAAATATAAGAGTACATAGTTTTAAGGGTGTAGTTAGATGCCTAAAAGAAAACTGCCAGAGAAACAAAAACAATCATAAACTCTTCCCGTAATTTTTTTAAAATATTCAAGAAAAATCTTCTCACCATATTCATCAATTGGAGCATCATAATCATAACTTGTAGAGATAAACGGGCCTCCAGCAGAGCGTCCAAAATTAGTTCCTCCATGATACTGTATTTCGTCATTAATCACATAGGTGAAACTCAATTATTTTGTTTTGAAGTTTGCAACAGTAGAGTACAGATACATCATGAGTACCCGTTGATTTTTCATTATGACCAGGGCACATTACGTTTTGATAAATAGCAGTTCATGAGAGGGGACCAACCATGTAGTAATTGACAAGTGAGCCACCCTTTTGTATGAATCGAGCAACTGCAAATGCTAGATCTTCAACTGGTCGTTGATGACTTGGCCCACCAAATTCTGTGAACCTAATGAACATGGGGAAAGCAGGAAGGATAAAAGAAAAATCAAATCTGAGGATTGAAAGAACCGAACTTACAGTTATTCGAGTAGCTTCAAATGTGATATTAAACTTACCAGCCACTCCAAGTCTCGGTCCACAGGGTGGGCTTGTACGGTTTATTAGGAGAGAAATAATCACAGTAAAAACCGTTGCACGTATTTATCTGTCATGAAGAATTAAATGGATCAAATTAAGCAGCCGGTGAAAATAGAATAAAGATGAACTAAAAGAAATTCTATATGTAAAGGTGGGTGAGGCAAATGAGAGGGCTTACCACGGGATCTGGGGCGTCATCTTCCTTGCACATCACCCATGGAACACCCGTATCCAATTTAACTGCCATATTTGCAGCCCAATTTACGTATGCACGACCAGCAGCTCCCAGCTCCCTGCTTTCTGGTCCATACTCGTTCTCAATCTATCAAGCAATAGAGATAAAAAATTATATATATATATATATATAGGAAACTAGGTTACTTATATATGAAGTACAAGATTTCAGTCAGGAAGCGGTATTTGGCAGACAATAGTTGAATAAAGACTTGAGTTACGTAGTTTATTGTAGGAGCCACATATACCTGAGAAAGAATGATTGGGCCCCCCTGAGATTGATATAGCTTTTCATTTTTCATCATCTGGACAATTTTCTGGGTGAAGCCACGCATTGCCGCCTAAGAGATGAAGACAAAGTAAGACAATCGAAGGGTCAGGTAAGTGGGAGAGGAGGGAGAAACAGGATGTGAATGGAATTAGATTTCAACCTTGAAAGGCCCATTGTCTGTTCTGAAGCTGATGCCTGGAACATACTTCAACCATACAGGAAATCCTCTACACATACAAACAATGCGAATCACTAACAATATTCATACCACAGAACTAAACAAGAAATTGAAAGGTTGAAAGTGTGTGTACCCATAGTTCCACTCGGCGCACACATAAGGCCCGATGCGAAGATGAACATAAAGCCCCACCTTCTGCACTGTCTTAATGAACTGCACCAAATCGTATCTCCCTTCAAAGTTGTACTGCAAACCCACAGCAGAAAAATAAGAAAAAACTCAAAAGTGCATGGTAAAAGAAAATGTTTGGTTTGATTTAATTCGAGAAATGAACTGCAAAGAGAAGAAAATGAATTGAATCAGCGTGCAGAGGAGAACCTTGCCAGGAGATGGTTCGTGGACATTCCAGAAGACATAAGTGTCAATGACATCTAGGCCTCCATCTTTAGCCTTCTGAATAAGATTCTCCCACATCTACGGTACCGCGCATTTCAGACATAAAAAGCTCATTGACGCCATTATCAACAAATGAGAGATACAAATTCGACGAGAGCAACTAAAAAGAAGGCATACTTGTGGAGTGCTTCTGGGATAGTGAATGGAACCAGAGATGAGAATTTTCCTTTGACCATTGATGATGATGGCCTTTCTATCATAAGTTACGCTGCAATGGGTCAGTTCAGAACACAAAAACAAGGTCGTGAAGAACAATATCAGCAGCTTTGGAGTCAAGATGCTTTGAATGCTCTCCATATCTCTGAGCTAATTGGAGGGAACTTTGAAAAGATAACTCAGGGAGGCGCAATGTGGTGTTCTTTCTGCCTCTGCTTTAATATTCAGCAAACACAACCACTGTGTTTGTTATGTGTGTTATTATTCTTTGGCTAACCACTCTGCTCTCACCACATATATTTAGTTTTTTTTAGGGTAATAATGTATTTGGGTTTGGTAACAATTATTAGAAAATAGCGGCATTGTCAGACGAGGGAGGGGCATTCTGCGGACAACGAACACTATCGTGAGGTTAAGAAGTACAAAGTAAATATTGCTCGTCCCATGAAACCGTGTTGCGGGCTTGAATTTATTTTGAGAATATCTAAAGCAGCAGCAGCAGAAGTCCGGTCCCCCATTTCTTATAAGCCAAAAGAAGCAAAATATCTTGTCGGGTGACAAAATTTGATGACCGCGGCATCAATATCCGAAGGAAGTTATTAACATTAACAGTATGCTTCCATATTTGGCCCCAAAAAAAAAAAAAAAACAGTATGCTTTCATATGGAGGAATGGATAATTTGAAATGCCAGGCACTTGTTGTGTAATGTCAGTCGGAATGGGGTGGTTGAACATGGATAGTTAAAGCACCTGAATGAAATGATACAAAAGATCATAAAGAAACTTTAGTTTTTTTTTTTTTAAATAATGGGGGTAGGGACTAATTTTCATAAATGTTGAGCAATGATACCACTTGGACCCGCTTTGCAACTTACTTTGTTGTGATGTGCCACAGTACTCTTGCTTCAACATCACAATGCCATCATTAAAGCTTAAACTTGTTGTTACCAGCTATGGCAAAACAAGTTTTTCCACACGGCATCATATATATGTAATCGCCTTCTTACCCTTCTAAGCTTTCCGCATATGTATAACTAGATTTGACGTGTTAGTACGTGTATATATGCTTTGGGAAAAAGAAAATGCTCGTATTTGAAACAGAAGCCTTGTTATGGGGAAGGCCCCACCCACAAATAATAGAACTACGTAAGGGGGATTCCAGCACAAAGCCAGCCTCTCCATTCCATTTGTCTTTTGTGACCTGTGAGGGAATCCGACCTAATGTTTGGCTGTTTCTCTTCTCTTTTGTTTTTACTTCCTGTCGCCATATGCTCCTGCTCCTGGCCTTTCTTTCTATTTTCCCCTCGTAAAATAAATAAATGAAAAGAAGGCAGTTTTTGTTTAATGTCAAATTATTTCAGCATTTTTTTAAGAAAAGATCACAAAGAAAAAGACAGCTGAAATTGAAAAATTGTACACAGAAACTTGTTCATAAAAATTATTATCAAAACACATACTAATATTGTAACGGGTGTTTATTTATATTTTTTTATTTTGATAGTCTTTTTTTTTACGATTTTCTCTTTTTTAATATCTTTTTACTTTTTCTAAGATCATCAATCCGTACGTAAAACTCATAAACAAATATATTATTCATAAATTATGAATGTTTTATCTTGAGCTTTCATTTGATGCAACACACGCACAATTCACGAAGAGTAATCATGTTATGCACTGTCTCCTCCATTTCTTAACATAATAGTTGATTTCATTTTTATTTTGATTTTAAATATAAAATTTTAATTTATTTTGTTTTTATATTTATTTATTTATTTTAAGATAATCGTTGTAATAATGATAGTTCTAACCAATAAATTTGATTAGCAAACATATTTTAGAAAATACAATACTTATTTATTACAAATAACCTGCTTAACTAGTTTATTTAATCTACTGAAGTTGTTAACTGGTTCTTATATTAAAAACCAGAGATATTATTAATTATGAATTAAAAATATAATAATGATGACTTGTTTTAAACACTTGATGATGTGCAAGGTTCATACTATTATTCAATCACACGGTACGAGCATGGAGGCATAGAGACGGTGGGTTAGAGTTGATGGTTTATCTTATTAATGCACTGTTACGTTGAATATCTGCGCTCTTACTTCACCTTCAACTCCACAGGGGGAACAAACAGAAGAAAGCAAGGGTACATGGACGCTCAAATATAATCTTTCAAGTCTGGGAACTGGGATGTTATAGTTTGTACGAGTACGTTGATTTAGTACAATGTGGTTAGTTTTTTAATTAATACGTATTTCAAAAAATGATCGGATCATCGATGCTCGATCCTCGTTGCTCGAGAGTCCAAACCTGATGAGGGAGACTCCGTAACGTCGCCGTTTGTCGGCGAGGGGTACCCACGGGCTACTGCTTGGACAGAATGGAGCATCTCCGTTTATGTCGGCAGGCACTGCGCAGTGAGATTAGATTATATGACGGAGGCCCCATCTCAGTCGCTGCTGCCGCCGCACGTTACATGCAGTGCAAATGCGTTTGTCTGAGAAAGTCAATTCTCAGATTTATTATCATCTTTTGTCTAAATTATCCTCTCGACTGTGATTATAACATATTCTTTTCAAAAAATAATTTCAATGCATATCGTTAAAAAAATTAGTTTGAGACCCACGTTTGTTATAATAAACAAATTTAACTAATTTTCTTAAAAATTATTGTAATAATTATAGATGTTAAATATTTCTTCAAATAGTAATTCTAACTAATACACTTGATTAGTAAAAATATCTTAAGAAAGATAATATATAATTATTATAGATAATTAATCTAATTATTTTTTTAATTTACTCAAATTAGTTAACTATTCTTTAATATTAGTATTAAGGACGGGAGGCGCCAATCGTTCAGAGACTTCATGTTTAGACTCGTCTCGGGTGTCCCTCTCTCCCTTGAACAGTGGGGATGCATCATAGGTTGAAAAGGCCTGGGACGGCGGGCATAAAATGATCATCATCCAGCTACACTCTCCAGAAGCGATGCCATGGATAGATAGAAGCGAGGTCCGGGATATGCACGATGACCATGTCTCGGGAAGTGTTTGGAAAGTCCAATAAACACTTTTTAAAAATATTTTTTTTATAAATCGAGACAAATTTTTTTATATATTTATTTATATACTGTAAAAGTATTTTTAAAATTATAGTTTCGATCTTACTCAAATATTTTTTTAATCGGAAAAATTCTGTGGATGTTAGAAGCGTCCCTGGCCAGTGGAAGTCCAGCATGGAGACAGGGATGACAACAAGATGACAGATGCAGTACCCACGGAGGCTCTCGGGGGGCCTTTGGGCCTCCAAGGCCTGACTCTACAAGAGACATCTTAAAAGAGGCTGACGTTAGCTAGATGCCAGCTCTATTTTCAGTTAATCATAAAACAAAACAAAAAAAATGTTTAACCGCGGATAGTATAAAAACAGCATATTAATAAAATTTAAATTATTAAATTTTGAATTTGAATTGTAGGAATAAAATTATGTGTATGCGCACACTTAAAACAAAAAAAATAAACAGGTAGATATGACAGAAAAAGAAATTAAAAATTATAAGTTCCAAATCAGGTTTGATAACACTATTTTATTTAGTATTGACAAGTCTAAATTTATAAATAATAACACATTCTTATTGATATTTTTTATTTGGTATTTATAAAAGCTTTTTTATTTTGTCATTGTCTCGAATAAACATGAGTCCCATGCGAGAAATAACACATTTTTCACGGGCTGGTTCTTTAAAGCGAGAAACAGGGAGCATGAGCAGGTACCGCGTGATAAAAAATACTAGTACATATCAAACACAAAATAAAGACCAATCAAATGAATAAACAATAGCTTAAGCCTTTGGGTTACTCCAGTACATAGGCTCCTCCTTGACAAGTTGGCTCGTTTCCCTCACTTCTTCGTTCTTCCGTGCAAAATGTGGTTAAACTTAAAATCGGTTGATAATTTTCATGTTATCAATAATTAATAAATATTATAATAGTATTTTGTTGAAGGAAATTATCATAATACTACAAAATTATTTTTATTAAAACATCTAATGTGCATCTCAAAGTCTAATGGTAGTGTATTTCTTCACAGTTTGAAGAAAAAAAAGCTATAATTATGAAGTACTCCTCTGGTCCTGAATGCAAAACCTTTATACACATGTGTATAAGGGTCTTGCATTCAGAACCGGAGGAGTACTTTATTAAAATAATAATCCTCATGTTTTAAATGTTAGATTTTAATTTACAATATAATTTATACTATAAAATCAATTTTATATTTAAGACTTTTTTGGGAGGAGGGGGAGGGAAGTAATATGTGAGGGGCATGCGGGTAGCAATTGAGACTCGAGAGGATGTGAAAAATAGCAGAAAACACTGCCAGCGTCCATTCTTCAGTTGGGCTGATGACGTGTTTTGACGTTGGCAAGTTTTTTAAGCAATAAAATAATTACATCAGAACCAACAGGAGTTAGGTCTTGCGGAAGGGGCTAGTTTCCCACAAAGTGGTGAACCAAAGTTCGAATCCTCGCTGGAAGAGGTGCTCACATTTAGTGCCTTGAATAGGATTGTTTCCAATAAGAGGATACCTATACTTTAGCAAAAAAAAAAAAAAATTACATCAGCAATTGGGTTTTTTTGGGGGGGTCCAATAAGTTTGGTACAAATAAATTTATCTGAAGGAAATCAGCTGTCAGGGGATGTAGCTCAGATGGTAGAGCGCTCGCTTAGCATGCGAGAGGTACGGGGATCGATACCCCGCGTCTCCATCTTTATCCTTCGAAGAAACTTTTGTGTGCGGCCCATAATTCCTGACCTTCTGGCTGGCTTCATATTTATAGCCTAGTTTTGTCTTTGAAGGCCCAAAAGTTCTGGGTTTTAACTTTTCCATTTCGGACCAGCCAGGGGTTATGAGTTGGACCAAAATGAAAACTGAGAGGGAGAGATATCGGCCTAACTTTTGGATCAAGAGAATTACTTTATTCTCACAAAATCCACAAATGGCTCTTATTTCCCGAGACCCTTCTATTCTATGTAAATGTAATTTCATACTCAGCTATCACCTTTACTTTAATTTTTTGAAAAATCTTAATCCCTTGGGAACTAGTCACCAAAGCTTAATTGATTTGTTACATTATCGATGATTGATAATTGGTTTTGCATAAATTTAAATTCAAATCACATAAAACACCCTAACTTTTAAGTTCAGCGTACATGAATTCTTTAATTTTTATAATTTGATAACGAATCGTCCTTAATCTTTACATTTATATGGATAACATTCTCATTAATTTGCCTGCCATTTCACTAACATAGTGAGATGCATGCACTCGCTAGTCATTACCACATTCCCTCTAATTGTTTTTTTTTTTTTTTGCATGTGTAAATTATTAAATAATAGTTGCCAAAAAAATAATAGATAAATTAATGGCAATGAAATTAATTGCAAATTTTTTTAAAAAAGAAAAAGCAAAAGATTTTTTCCCCAAGATTTAAAAGTCGCAGATCTTCCTGACTGTGCAGTTAGTTTCTTCTTTATCCCCCCCCCACCAAAAATAGATCAAAGACACCTTTGGGTTAACTGTTGCTTTAAGATTAATGAGTTGAACTTCATCAGTTGATTTCATATAACGATTTTAAGAGTGAAGTGGACCTGTCATCCGGTAGAACTTCACTAAGTAAATGCTAAATCTAAAATTTGAGCATCTATATATAGTTTAGAAAACAAACCCTCTTTCTTTTAAACCCTCTTTAGTTACGACTTACGAGCTACACTACTGACCCCTTTCTGTGGGCAACTAGCTAGAATAATCCCTTGTGGTTCTCCTTTTTCATAACTAATTCGGCAAAGCAGATTTGATCCTTATATTGCATCTTCCCGAAGAATGTGATTCCTTCACCGGTTCGTCTTTAATCATAATTAAACTACTGGACAACGAGATGAGAGAGATGTTACCTGTGTGGTTAAAAAAATCTGAAAAAACGGCAACAATTAATTAACGACAAGAAGGCACGCTTGAAACTGAGCTGTAAATTTCATAAAAAGCATAAAAAGGATGATTTCGTATACTCTCTATATATTCGGGTGTCACCATGAGTATTTTGCGTAGCCTAGGTGGCCAGATCTCGAATCACTTTCTACCGTAACCTGTCGCGTAGAGAGAAAAAGACGAGGTACGTGATATAGGCAAACCTTAATAAACAATTGAAAAAATCAGAAGTGGAAGAATCTAATCTCAGTACTTACGATGAAAGAGACATATAAATATGATTCATTCTGCCTCTTGTCCTCTGGAACATCAACGTCTGCAATTGCCGCTTCAAAGTGACGTTGTACCCTCCATCCTGCTTTGCACTACGAAAGGGAAAAATGCAAAAGGGAGGGTCCTTGTAAAATGCAAAGATCGAATAGGTTCTAACTAAAAAGAAAGACAGTGAAAGGAGCACGATGGTGATGGAATGGAAAAGATTCGCGAGTCCATTAAGGCAATCAGCAGTACAAGTACCACCTTTAAGGCCAACACAAATATTGTAACACTCATTAGTCAGAGAGAGAACAACAAAAGTACCCATTCAAATCTTGTTCTCGTGCAACTGACCCAATGCCCCTCCTATATAAACAAATCCTTTAGAGTACGCAGACAGATTCTCTCTCCCGCTTTTGAGCAAACGTACTCCACTGGTTAAAGAGATTCGAAATAAATAAAACAAGATTCTGATCTTAAAAAAGCCCATCGATTCGAATTCTGCTGGCTGCTTAGGGAGCCTGACGAAGAACGAACGAGGCCCTTTAATCGCTCTTGCGCAGAAAGTATGTCTTCCAACAAGCACATAGAACCTTGCACCGTTTATGTAATCATCATCATGCTCGTATTATATACAGATGCTCTTCTTTCTTCCGTCTAGCTTTAATTAATGTGTATGCACTTTATATCCTAATTATCAAGTTTGCTAATAACACGTACATCTTCAATAGATTTTTGTTTGGGATACACAGAGAGAGTTGTGCGCGCGCGCGCGGGTCGGGTGTTTCTAGCTAGTTCTCTTGATATATAAACATGAGGGAATATTAATATAACTCACGTTAGAAAGTGTTATCCAATCCATTTTCTCAATCAAGAGGAGTGCAATTCTCCAATATAAATATTAAAAAGTATCGATGGATGTGCGGGGAAAACATAGCTTGATTGCCGTCTGGCAACGGTTCAAAATTTACCAAGCCTCACTGTCAATAAATCATTAGATTATACTACCTGTCTTGCCAGCCCGACTAATTTATGCAATTACCGGTGCCTTATAATTACTATAATTAACAGCAAACTAAGGAAATGTTAGTGAAGTATTTATCGAGCTATTCTAAAAATGACACAGAAACTCGAGTCATATTTGAGGTATCAAGGTGATTTCTGATTTCAGATGTCAGGCAATTTTTTTTTAAAAGTAAATCAACACACAACTAATTTCAATCAATCTTTTTTATGCGATTAGTTCAATACAACAAAAAATCTTATAAAAAGAAACAGAGGGAATATAATATTGGTATGCTATTGAAACACAAGCTGTCAGCTGGCACAATATTTAAACCGCTATCATCAGCATGTAATGAGCTGTTATACTGTATTATTATATTATACACGTAACATGAATAGAATATATGTCCTCAAAGAAACATGACAAAGAAGAAAGACGTGGGATGGGGTTATTAATTCAGAGGATCCATGCAAAATAGTAAAGCGGTGTAGAAGGGCAGACCACTTGGGGAAAAGAAGAAGATGCGATTAATCTCTCTCATTGCAAAAAGATCAGAAAATCCTGTACATGAGATTCTTGATAGATTTTTACCCCTCTTTATCTCTGACCAAAAGATAAGATTAAAAAAGGGCAAGTCGCCTTTGCGGCAAATTAAGAAAGGTAGGCATGACTCGAGGAGCATCTGCAGTGAATAAAGTTGGTAATCAGATAGATGTAGGTGTAGGGCGACCTAATTAATGAAATGATCTTCTTCGTCATTAAGAATGATACGATGCTCATTCAGATCACACCCTTTTTCTGGTGTGGCTTTCTGAGATCCTGTCTAGTTACCACACATATATACATAACATGTATTGGTGCTGGTGAGAGACATGGGCTCATGAATCTGTACGTTGTCAGGGAAAGGGGAAAGGGCAAAGTCCGAAGGGGTACGGTCCAGTTATGATTAAAGAGTTCTTGAATGAGTTTGTGATATCCTACTATAGATCGTTTATTGAGGAATGACGAGTTAGTGTGGGGATAGAAGTGCAAAACTAAACTTGATTGATTTAGTTGTTGAAGCACCGCGTACTGAAGTAATGTGTGGGAGCAGGAGGACCACAGCTTGCATTGTGTGCTGTGATTTAGATAATAATTAGGGAAGCTTTTAACATGTACTTGATTATGGGGATCTCGGGCTTTAATTTTCCAATTGGCAGTGCTTTGCTTGGAATGGGAACATGTAATTAAGTTGACTGGACCCTGTCATTAGGTGGGTGTAAAAATAAGTGTTCAGGCTAAACGAAAGATCACCAGGACAAAGAATCAAGAAGCGATGTGAATTTTAAAATTAAAAAATGAAAGACGAGGAAAAATTAACCTTTCTTTTGGATCAAACCAGCCACGTATGTGTATGTATCTACGTATGCATCTGCTCCTAATTATACAAATGAGTGCGACATTTTAATTTAAATATAAAAGAGGTTTTTAATTAAAAATACATGAAACTATAGACAATCCAAATTGTAGACGAGTTTTTTAAAAAAAAAAAAAAAGAAAAGTCGAGCTCCGAGAGGGGGGAAAAAGTTAGAATTGTTTTAGTATGCATGGGTGCAGTGCCTGCGCCCACCACGTGAAGCTCCCCTCGCAGGGGTCCCCACACAGATCCTCTGTATCTACACGTGGCCCCCGCGCCCTGACCTCTTCTCATCAATCATCCTCCGGGGAGCAAATGCGAATCACCACCCTCCAATGCCTCACGGCTCTCCTCTATGCCGGCCATTCCCATTCCTGATCTTCTCTGCCCCTCCAAAAGTCAATTAAAATAATCAATGGCTCACCCCTGAGATTATTTTCAAAAGTTGAGTAAACATTTTTCCTTAATTCCCATTTCCCTCACTCAAAATAAAAATCAGAAGCAGGTGTGCTTGTGTCTCCTCTCACGTGCCCATGAGACCCTTCGTTCACCTCCGTGTCCTATAAATAGCGGACCTGCATCATATATCCGAAACACATCAGAGACACACAGTGTAATGACTCAGGCCCTCACTGATCCTCCTCATCAGTCTCACTCCCTTCTTTGTCCCATATTCAAAAGAAAAGTGGCGAGCGCCGAGCTGCAGAGCAGACAGAAATTTAAAGTGCCATAGATTCCTTGCTCCTATATTGAAGCGGGGAACCAGCTCTTCATGAAACCCTATCATCAAAAGGCAAGGGCAAGGGCTGCAGAGGAGGGAATCTTTGTGCATGTTTGCGTATAAAATCTTTAAAGCGCAATCCAGGCCTACGTTACTCCGCCACGTCCCACAGCGCTGCTCCAAGATTTTGTTCTCTGCGCAATTCCCATCCCTCGATCGCATCCCCCCATCACCCTTTCTTGTTCCCCACCTCCAGCACCACCATATATATACCTGCCCCACCTAACAGGAAAAACCAACTCCCGGAAATGGCGGCAACCAAGTTTGTGCTGGCATTCGCTATATGCCGGTTAATCGTGACCGTAGGATTCACGGTGGTGCCCGTGGAACTCCTCCGTCTCGGAATCGAAGGCCGGCTGAGCGTGGAGACGTCCGACGTGGAAAAGGCGTCTGCAGATTTCGGAATGCTGACGAGAGCGGTGCCCCTGGCAGTCATGGAGCCGGGGTCGGCGGAGGACGTGGCGCGGCTCGTGGAGGCGGCTTACGAGTCGGCGCAGGGGTTCACGGTGTCGGCTCGTGGACACGGGCACTCGATAAACGGGCAGGCTCAGGCGAGAAAGGGGGTGGTGGTAGAGATGAGCAGTAGGAAGAGAATGATGAGAGTGTGGGAGAAGGGAAGGTACGTGGACGTGTGGGGAGGGGAATTGTGGATAGATGTGTTGAAGGCTACTCTGGAGTATGGGTTGGCACCAAAGTCGTGGACTGATTATCTGTATTTGTCTGTGGGCGGAACCCTATCCAACGCCGGCATTAGTGGCCAGACCTTCAATCATGGCCCTCAGATGAGCAATGTCTACGAGCTCGACGTCGTTACCGGTTAGCTTTTCCCACTTACCTCCTCAACCTTCCATCTGACTGTGATGCACAGCAATTCTTTAAACCTAGCTTGCTTTGTGCTTGACTACTCAGACTTCACCCAAATCAACAACATCCTCTCGTTGCTAATTAAATAAAGTATAGCTAATCTTTTTTCATGCCATTTTGGATAATTAACGTACTCGTTTGTTATTGCTCCGCGTTCATGTATGTTGTCGTTCATGTCTGTTCAAATATAGAAATAGAACCAGTATTTAACACTATTGCGCGTTACTATTTTGTTTGTTCTGTAATTGGTTACGCTTAATTTCCAAATAAATTATCGTGACTATCCCGAGCATGGTTAATTAATCCGATTATTTCAGGGTCGCTGATGACGGATTCACTTTAATTTCCCCTCTCTCAATGGAACAGGTAAAGGTGAGCTGTTGACTTGTTCAGAAGAGCGCAATACGGAGTTGTTTCATGCCGTTCTCGGAGGTCTTGGACAATTTGGCATCATCACAAGAGCTAGAGTTGCTCTTGAGCCAGCTCCGCACAGGGTACTTAGTTAATCATAAATATCTCTTTTGCTTCCTATCTCTTAAATCAAGATTATAACCTGAATAATTTTTATTTCTAACCCAATTTACCTGTCTCTTCTCTGCTTCTTCTCTATATATAGATCATTAGCACATCAAGCAAAAAGGTTCATTTTTTTCAATAATACGTTTAAAATGAGAACGCTACCTCTACTCTCTTTATATATATAGAAAGATAATGATTTGCAAAATGATCAGCTCTACGGAAAAACAATCACATGTTCTCCGTATTTATCTTTCGAGGAACTTGTTGAAGGTGGGTTTTCATCTGTTCCTGGGCAGGACACATGACACGTGGTTCCTGGCAAATTTTTCTTTGCCTCGGAGACAAAACGTTAAAAAAAAAAAAAAATCGTTTTCAAGGGTTGAGGAGTGGTCTATTTGAGTAGCTCCGTATCTACTATACATAGCTGGCAAATTCTGTTGATGTGTCGTTCTCTTAATTCTTTCAACATATAAGTTAAATGGGATATCTTAGAGTTACAGTTATTTAGTTATAATTACATTACTGCTTCGAACGTACGCACAGGTTCGTTGGATACGAGTCCTGTACTCCAATTTCTCAGCCTTCACCAAGGACCAAGAGTTTCTGATCTCGCTGCATGAGAAGCCATCAAAGGAGAGATTCGACTACGTGGAAGGATTTGTGATCGTAGATGAAGGACTGATCAATAACTGGAGGTCCTCTTTCTTTTCACCAAGTAACCCGGTGAAAATAGAATCCCTCAAATCGGACGAGGGTGTCTTGTACTGCTTGGAGATTACCAAAAATTACCAGCATGAGGATGCTGATATTATTGATCAGGTACGCTCATTTAATGCACCTTGACTTTTTTACTATGTATTGCTCGCATTGTGAGGGGGGGGGGGATCACTTCAAGCGCCCCCTATAAATCGACACGTAATATGGCCATTTGGCATAAGGAACGTAGGTGCCTTTTTATTTTGCTCTGCTGGACTCTATTAAATTATCAATTTGCTGACTACTATATACTAAGCCACCTGTATCTATGCTTGTCTTCTAAATTATGACACCTGCAAGCTGTTCTTGGATAACTGGCTCCAATCAATTCAATCTCACAAAACATTAACTAGTGGGGCATCTTTGTCCAGTTTTGTTACTTTGAAGTTAACTTGAACATTATTTATAAATATTTGCTGCCGGATAGAAACGCCAAAAATAGAAAACCATGCAATAATTTAAAACATAATGGATCAAATCGGGTGAATTATTTGTTTAATCCACGGAAAGTTGTTCCAAAAGATTTATGTGAAGTTGAACTAATTATTCGATTAATCAGTGTCTTATCCCTGTAGTGTTCTAGACAGAAGAATATGTAGTTTTTCATGATTGGTTCTCTCTAGGAACTTTGGCAGAAGCCACTTCCAAAAGTATTCGCGCGCGCGCGCGCGCATATATACATACATATATATATATATGTGTGTGTGTGTGTATATAATAAATAACATAATTGATTGACAAGAAGCAAAAGTAACATGGAAAGGTAGCCTTCTGTTGCACCGCCGGAGGAATAGAGACATTTCGTATTGAATACTAGAATCATTGAGCTTCGAACACTGGCTTTTAATTTATCATTTGTTCTCGTATATAGATGATATTCTTTCCAAGCGCCACGGCCAATTTATACAGACAAAATGAGATTAACATAAATGATAAACGAGACAATACACAAGATTTTCTGGAATCTATCAAGGCAAGCATTGGAATTGTTTATTGACATTCATAATACATTAATAACGTAAACCAGGCGGCCTACTGACCTGATTATTCCCTCGTTCGAGGTTCTGTTTTATTTACATTCTCCTAACCATGTATAGTATTATATTATATTATAAATAAATATTATAATTATAATGGAGGTCATTCGGACAGAAGCATCTGCTTACCCTTTTTTTGTTTGCATACGTACGTGTAACTATGGATGGGTTTGGTGCTGATGAAATTATTGTGGATCGGACTTATATGCAGGAAATAGAGGCGATGCTTGAAGAGTTAGATTTCATACCGAAAACGGTGTTCACAACAGACCTGCCATACGTGGATTTTCTAGACCGAGTGCACAGGGCGGAGGTGAAGATGAGATCCAAGGGTTTGTGGGAAGTGCCGCATCCGTGGCTGAACCTTTTTGTTCCGAGATCAAGGATCGCGGATTTCGACAAGGGCGTGTTCAGGGGCATTCTGGGAAATAAGACCAGTGGGCCCATCCTCGTCTACCCCATGAACAAGAACAAGTAAGTCCCCAGATGCACGCATGCTTGCCATGCCCACCTCTCTATTTATTATTTTCGTTTCATCATGCATGTCTTTGTCGTGTGTGTCTCTGTGTGTGTCTACTTAATAAGGCCACGGCACACTTCACGAGTCATGCATGCATGCGCCCATAGGTGATGGGCAGGCTGGGAAAAAAGGGGGGGGGGGATAATACAATACGTGGCAGTACTGAAGACATGTTTGCCTTTCGGTTGATATGAGAAAACGGACGTCTGAAAGCTACAAAAGGCCAACATGAACACACCATACACGAGTCATTCGGGTGTAAAAGCAAACAAAAATAATGGGAAAGGGAGGGCCGTGATGACCCAACTCGGAAGATTTTGTTGTCAGGACTAGATCTTCAAAGGGGGCCCATGGCCTTTTTAGTAGTGTATTTAACGCAAACAGGCCCATTCAAGTAGTGATGAAGGAACCACCTCCAAAGGTCGCAAAAAAAAAAAAAAAAACCTCTGAAACCCCAGTGCATGAGTAAAATGAATACCCATGCTTTAACCCCAAAAAAAAAAAAAAAAGAATACTGAAGGATGTTGTGAATTGTGAAGGTGGGACCAGCGGAGCTCGGTGGTGACGCCAGAGGAGGAGGTCTTTTACCTGGTGGCATTTCTGAGATCAGCTGTGGACCGCCAGGCGCTGCGCATGCTGAGCGATCAGAACCGCCAGATTCTGAGCTTCTGCCGTGACGCCAGCATCGAGGTGAAACAGTACCTGCCCCATTACGCCACCCAGGAGGAGTGGAGGGACCACTTTGGCGATAAGTGGGCCCGCTTTTCTCACCTGAAGGCGCTGTACGACCCCCGGCGCATCTTAGCCTCAGGCCAGCGCATTTTCAAGCCCCTCACCGCCGCTACCTCCGATATGTGAATACAAAACGACAAGATTGGAGGGTGACGGCAAGGCCAAATTATACGTCGTTTTGCATGGCCTTGTAGAGTGCCCGTTTCACTCTTTACCTATTCTAGATTCTAGTTGCTACTTGCCTTGCTTCTCAGCTCCTTGTACATATTACGATTCTTACTCATCTACGTTAGGCAGTACAGCAGCTTATTACAGATGGACAGCAAAAATGTCAGATTGACTATTTTTTCTCGCCCTCTTCCTTCTCCTTTCTGACTTCCCCATCTTCTAAACATGATCAATTTATAATTCCATCCGCATCAATTTTTTTAACTTATTTCACCCCATCTAGTTTTATAGAGAAGGCGGGGTCTCTTGTGGGTGCTCTCAAGCCCCATATCGGATAGATATGTGAGTGTGTTAATGTATATAAGTAGGATATTCGGACTGTTTGGGTAGTACCTGCGTTAGGTGGTTTACCTTTCAGTCTCTAGTTCAAAAAAAAAAGTTTATAGAAAAGGCCAACAAGAAAAAATTACAATCAGGTGTGGAAGAAAAAAAAAATTAATTACCTTGACAACTAAAAAATATGTAATGACAAATTCTAAATATCCATGCATGCATGCTGACCTGAAGGTAGGTCTAACTTTGGAGGATGTTCTCTCTCTGTTTTTTTTTTTTGGGGGCAGCGAGTATGCTTACTCTTTTATCAATATGGAGCCATCGCCATCTTCATCCCTCGTAACAGGATCATACGAGAAGCCGATGTAAACTAAACTGATTCTCCCAGAGTGACTGCGGCCTCCCCATAATGCGACAAAAAAGCATCTTCCTGTTTTTATCACGTTTGAATGAACACCAACTACACTCCATATGCTGAGGTCATATGAGAAAACAGACAGAAAGAGAAAAACTATCCTCCAAATGCCGATTCCGAAGGTGCTACTAAGTACTAAGGCCAGAGATTTTACGCCAGCACTTTGACCAGAGGATAAAACACCATTTTACTAAAATGTAAAAAACAACAAAAAAGGATAAAGCACCAGAGCACAATTCATCCGCAGCCAAGCCTGAGGCACAAAGAGCTTATATCTCTAGACTTCAAATCTGACGGGAACTAGCACTGGACAAAACAACATGAATCAATTGATCTTTCAAACCTAAGTATGAATTTCATGGTTACTCAATCACAAAACTCCGTGGTTTAAACTCTGCAGGTGTCATCACCTAACAGAAAGGGCAAAGCTACTCTGTTTCTTGAGAGTCCCGGTTATTTGTGAAGAAACAGGGGTCCAAGAAACATCTAGGAACCATGAAAAGCGCTCAAAAATTGCACCTTTCTTCAATCCAGGCAGCATCAAACACACGGTGCTGGTTTTTACGCCCAGCTACGTTAGTACGTCGACAATCGACAATATATCCTACACAGCACATCCCGAAGCAGACAGCTGCAAGCATGTGAGCTTCGAGTAAAACCGGTGATTTGGGTAAGGGATAGTAAAAATTCTCGACATCAGTACGACCCTTAGCAGACACCCAGATTCTAAGGTGATCTTAGCCTGTCACTGTTACGCAAGTAAATGGTTTTCTGTCAGCGCGATATCTTTATTGTATGGACTCATTTTCAAGATAAAATCACCAATAATTCACTGCCAGTGCCGCAGATATTATCAGTTAATTGGGTCTGAAGGAAAAAATTAATGCACTATGGTTCACTTAGGCCAAAACTGATTGCACAGGAGTTCACAGTCGCATCAGCGTAAAGCATTCACAATTTTTTCATAAGAAGGATGCATGCTTCATAAATGAAACGTAACGTAGCATCCTGCATTCCAACTGTTTCCAGAAGCCAGGTCCACAGTAGAGTCAAAATCCAGTGAATTTGATTCACAACGCATAACGCCAAGGAAATAGGGAGCATGATGATTATAAATAAAATCGTAGCAAGTAGAATGAAATTGTTCCTTCGAATTCAAGGGGCAGAGTCAAGCGGCTTGCTTCAAGCTTTATCAGAAATGGGAGAATGAAATTGTTCATTTGAATTCAAGGGGCAGAGTCAATCGGTTTGCTTCAAGCTTTATCAGAAATGGGACAGTAAAGGCCGTAAGGGTTGGGGTGAAAACATGACAATGAAAGAAGACGTCTTGTGTTGAGCATGACCTAAACTAATTTTATCTTTTTCTATAGAACACTGGGGAAAAAAACAAAACTGGGAAATAAAAAGAAGAAGAAAGAAGGAAGGAAAAGAGATCTATAAAACTGATCATTATTACTATCACCATTATAAGCATTAATTGGCTAAGTTTAATTAGGACGCCGAGCTGGGTATGGAAAAGAGGATAATCTTTTTCAAATTATACACCTTTCTTTCTGTTTAAAAGAAAAGGGAGAGTAAGAGAAGCAATAAAAAGAAGCAAGCCAAAAGCATGCATCTAATAAACGTGACGCGAACACATGAACGGCAAGTTCCACTTGTGGTTGTGGAAGGTGGGTAGAAAAATTTAGAAAAAGCTCATCTCAGCTACTACATGAAGCTTGTCGGCAACCACTGGAAAAGAGCGCGGAAATATTTTATAATATAAAACCGAGGAAGCAATCGCCCTGTCTGGCCAAATGCTTAAGAAAATCAATTTCAGGTTGATGCGTCTTATCAGTGTACAGAACCCCGTAGCTCCGTTGACTTCAATTGTCCATCCCGACCAGAATAATAAAAATAATACATCAGCCATACAATTCATACATTGACACGACTCCATAAAACAAGGTGGGGTATAAGTGACCTCTGCTTCGGAAGCCGGTTGCCGGAGATAATTGCAAATCTAAAACCTTACGTGAAGGAGCAGAGGAACGAGTCAGGGCTTCCAAATTTCAGCAGACGGGAGGGAATTTCTACGTCTTCATACAAGAAACACAGCAAATCTAAGCCGTGCCACAATATTATAGTTTGGCAAGGGGGACAAGCAATCGAGTGGGAAAATCGCGTACTAGAAGTTCAAGAAAGCACGGAAATGTTATGCTCTCTCTGTTTGAAAATGCTTGATCTGACAAAATTTCCATCATAATTATTCTCATTATTCGGATTGCTATTGGAGAATTTTCATGCAAACAGATACTCCTTCCCGTCTTTAATATAAAGTCTTAAATATAAGATCTTAATTCATTTTATCTCTCATATATATATTTTCAAAATAGTTCTTATAATAATGATAATTCTAACTAATATGTTTAATTGACAAGAATATTTTAGAAAAAACGATATATATTTGTTACATGTAATTAACATAATTAATTTTCTTAATCTACTTAAATTAGTGAACTAATTTACATACTAAATGCTGAATGGATTATTAATTAAATGCTGGTGGAAGAGAACCACCGGGATGCACAAGTCATGGGTCAGGGAATCACATGCCAACAGCAACAGGCACAAAAGAAGGCATTTAATAGACGGGGAAATATTAATATTATTCCCGGGGCACAAACGAAAAAGAAGATAACATCTTCACCAATGGAATTTTTACTTGTTATGAGTGAAGAGTATGACTGTTCAATATTTGACTATTCAAGGTGTGAGGACAAGGTACTTTGAACATGTTTTCCAAAAATCCTTTGTCCATATTCTCTGCCTATTCGGCATTCGGCTCCCATCTCGCCTTTCTGTAAATATAAAAATAAGAAATAAAAGAAGAAGAAAAACGCACGCTTCAAGCAAGCAAATCACCAATAGAAAATTGCCTGCGAGGTATGAGGATGTACCTGACAATGGAAATGGCGGGTTGTATTATAGTAATAGAAAGCCAAGAAGCATACACACGTCGACGCGTGAATTTGTCACTTTCACCTACTACAAACCCCGAATCCAGCCAACTCCTGATATTCTTATTTTTTTAATTAGTTTTCTTGGGGGAAAAAAAAAAGAAGAAGCAGGAGAACCAAACAGCTTCGGATATGCTGGTAAGAGAAGGAGAGAGAAAGAAGGATTAGGATGCCTTTAAGAGGAGGTTTAAAGGGAGGGTTACGAGTTACAGGTCCACCAACTGGTGGTTAGGGTTTGAACCCTTCCAAGCAAACAACCACCTCATCCCCTCTCTTCCTTACCTCCACCATCCAATCCATGCGACGGCTTCTTCTTCTTCTCAAGCTTTCTAGCGACTTTTGTCTTGGCGTTCGTCACACGTGAGAAACCTGATATTGATATTGATTGACACATAAATTTAGCAATTATTTATTCCTTTTTGGCAAAGAAGGGAAAAAAAAATGAATTGTGTGTCCAATAAAATAAAAGTAGTTGGTATGGGGGAAAGTAAACAATTTCTCCTTCTTGTTTTTTTTTTAAAGAAAGTTGTGGTGTTTTATATATCAGTATTTATTTTTAATTGGTTGGTGCCGTTGTTCCAATGATAAGGAGGTCGGTCTTTGTTTGAATCAAATATAATCTCTTGGGATTGGCATTTGTCTCCGGGTGGGCAGGAACATGAACCCCATGGATTGTCTCATCGCGACTTGTGTGATGTTTCTGCTCTGATCCTCTTTCCCGATTTGCTTCCCACTACGACTCCCATCATTCCTTTTGATTCTCAGTCCTCTTCCTTCCTTTCAGGTATTTCACTTCTCCTTTTCTTTTATCTCTGTTTGATGTTAATAATGATATCCCCGAACAGAAAAGCAAACTTCTTTTGTCATCATCATCATGGTGTACTTTTGTTAGTGGCAGTGGATGATGCTGCTGATAGAGTTTCTGATTTTGATGAGTGATAGCAGAAATCAGAATGGACTTGTTACTGTGGAGTGGGGATGGGAGAGGAATTCGAATTATACTATCATGAGTGTGGAACTTTCCTTTATGGGCTTGCTGTATAATTGATTGATTGATTGGCAGAAAGTTTTTTAGAAGAGATCCTGTTTCGTGCTTTTAATTCATTATGAGAGGGCATGAGGAGGGGCGGGTATTCTGGTGTAGGGTTTTGAGCTAAAGGTTGAAATTTGACATCTTTGCTAAACTTTTCGTTCAAGTTTGCTTCAGCTCGGGAAGAGTTCATTTACTGTGTGTCGGTATTTAGTATTTACCAGACTTCCAGTCAATTCACTTGCGTCAAAACTTCTGCTACCTCTATTTTGTCCAACTGGCGAGTGTTAGCAGAAGCAAAATGCTTCATTCGTTCAGTCTAAATCCATTTTTATGGAGCAAGCGAATGTTCTTCATATAATAAAACTCCCTTCATCCCCTTTTTTCCTCGCCGTCTAGTTTCCAGCCACCCATAGATCAACAGACCCCCTCAGCAATAATGATACTCAAGCCGGGTTTCGAAGGAGGATTGGTTACTGTCTTCTTCTTTTATTTATATGTTTATTGTTTCGGTTGGAAGCTTGTTAAATCATTTGGTTGGTTGAATGAACTTCTCATTGAAACAAAGAAATACTGCAAATCGCCATTGGTCAAAAGCTGTAGATTTTGCGACTTTGCAGAGTAATATACTGAGAAAAGTGAGAATTAACCCCCCAGGAGTGTAAACTGGGGTGTCGGCAATGTTTTGAGCAAGCGCTTGATTAAACGTTTGAAAAGAGAAGGGACTGTTCCCAAACTACAGCGCACACAACGGATTAACGGGCATAGCAGCAATGTCAGAGTAATTTGATCGTCCATGCTTTTGTATAAGCGGCAACAGATATCCAATTCCTCATGCCGTTTAAACCAGTGTGTTTTAGCTCACTAGCTGATGATTGAACTCGAAGTCGCGAAAATTCCGTTACGTTGCGTAGTTTATTAATAATGGATTCAGTACGAGGACAAGATCAATATCGCTATGAGAACTGTGGGCAGAAGTATATTTGTTAATTTCCTACATTAAATGCTATCGATGTTGTGTTGCGGATCTGTCTCTGACATATATGCTGGCGTTTTTTATTTAGATTTTTACAACGCAATCTCTTTTTACCTTCTGCTTGCTTTTTTTCGTTTTTTCTTCTGTTTCCAAAACGATAACTTTCAATTTTCTTTCCCCACTGACTTTTTTTTTGGTCAATCTATTTAATTGATTCAGGAAAGTCTAGCGAACTGTCGATACTCGATACTGACTCCACCGCGAAGGGATCGGAAAATCTGTCTCTAATTTGTAATCGCAATCTCTTGCTGCTAATGTCATGATGTACCCGAACCAAGCTTTTTCTTCTGGGTCCTACGCGGAGATGTTGTCTGGAAATTCCCTTTTACCTCATAACTTTACAGAAACTGTAGGAAGCCAAATGAGGTGAAGTTCATCACAAGCGTAGGTGACACTGTGGCCATGCAATCTATTGATGGGCATTCCAACACTGCAGCAGGTGATCCATCTTTCTCAAGGACGCCACTGGGGCTCGTTGACAGCGAACAGAACATACAGAGCCAGGGCTTGTCTCTTAGCCTTGGCACGCTTATGCCTGTTCCTCCCTTCCAATACCACTATCCCTCCACCGGCTTTTCGTCATTTGTGACTCCAAGTCTTCCAAACTTTAAGGGCACTGTTTCTCTTAAAGATGACGAAGGTGCTGAATGCATGGCACCTGTGTCTTCTGGAGGTTTTAACAACTCCATCCAAAAGGAGGCTTTGTACCATCCGCACTTCTCACTCTACCACAAGGAAGTCCCCAATGATCCGTCGTGTCTGCATGGGACCCAAGGTTTTTCGAAACGCTGCCTTAAACTCTCAATACCTTAAAGCAGCACAGGAATTGCTTGATGAAATTGTTAATGTACGAAAGGCTTTAAAGCAACCTGGACTGGAAAAGCACAAAGGTTCCCGTGACATTGGATTAGATGGCTCCAAAGAATCTGATGAAAAGTCTACCAGTCAGTCTATGCAGAAGCAGGACCCTAATGCTTCATCTGCCAATGCCTCATCTGAATTGTCACCCGCAGAACGGCAGAGTTTGTTGGATAAGAAGGCGAAGCTTTTGTCCATGTTAGACGAGGTTTATCTCCAAACCCCACTATGATTGGGTCACATGGTTTGTTTTGTTCTATAGATGTTTGTTTTTGATACATTGTCTCTAGATTGAATCTCTGTATCTGTTTATACTATACTAGTTCAAATAGTTGAGCAGGATAGCTATGATGATAGGCGGTTTATTGAGATTCCAATTGCATTAATTAGGGATAGGAGCAGGTTTTGATTGATTAAAGAAAGCTAACTTGCAACAGCAGTGGTGGAGAAAGCACCCTAAACTTGTCTCTCAACATCTGATCTTGAATAATGCAGTTTTGTTCCTTGGCCAGCACTTGTGTTCTAACAATATGCTCAAATATTAACAAACAACTAACCTCTTGTGTGACTACAGGTAGATAAAAGATACCGGCAATACTGCCATCAGATGCAAATGGTGGTCTCATCTTTTGATATGGTT